>NC_048305.1:29501167-29515097 GCF_013100865.1 Trachemys scripta elegans | reverse complement strand
CCCCCAGAACCCCTGCCCCTGACTGCCCCCGCCACCCCATCCAACCCCCCCTCCTTCCTGACTGCCCCCTGGGACCCCTGTTCCCCCCCGACCATTATCCACATCTCCGCCCCATGACCACCACCCTGAACTCAACTGCTCTCTATCCAACCTCCCTGCCCCCTTACCCCGCTGCGTGGAGCACCACTGGCTGGCGGTGCTACAGCCGTGCCACCCGGCTGGAGCCAGGCCAGGCTGCCACCGCCGCCACCACGCAGCACAGAGACCGGGTCAGGCTGGACTCTGCAGCTGCGCTACCCCAGGACCTCACAGCCCCGCCGCCCAGAGCATTGCGCTGGTGCCGGAGTGAGCGAGCTGAGGCTGCGGGGGCAGGCCAGCAGGGATGGAGCCGGGGGCTAGTCTCCCGGGCCAGGAGCTCGGGGGCCGGGCAGGACTTTCCTGCGGGCCATAGTTTGCCCACCCCTGTTCTATAATATGAATGTGCAAGCTGTTAACAGCAGGATGAACATCCAGCAACTTAAACAACCACCTCTCCTCATGACGGAATCGTTATTTAAATTCCCTCTGCATTTCAAAGATTTAAACACTGACAGGAATTTAGGTTTACAGTGCAAGACATCACACACATGAAACTGTCACTGGGTTCATCTCACCGGTTCTTGCATGCAGTTTGAGTCCATTTTAGTGATAGGTAGAATTAATTGTAAACATGAAAAGTTTACTAAAAATTAAATTGGCAAAGCCAGATGATTGAATCCTTGATAGTGTAAATCCATAGGTAGTTATATATGTATAGTGGAATGCAGCTATAGTTTAAGGGTCTATTGGCAATTGTGTTGTTGGCAGTTAATGAGGGCTTTATATCTCAGGTAAGTGACTTTACCTCAAACAATAATTCACAATGGATAAATAAGTCACTTAGCTGTATTTTAAAAAATCACCTTTTAATTAAAAGAATTTGCTTGTTTTTAATAAATAAATACAACATTTGAAAGATTTATTTACCTCTTACTGAAAATGGGCTGCTTGCATCTGCAGTGTGACATAGTGTGTGACACACTTTATATACACTGAATCTGAAATTCTGGGGGAAAAAACCCTAAGTGGTACTTAAATATATATTTAGTAATCTGCCCAGCATCCATCTAGACTCCAATCCTACACCTATTGAGGTAGGGCAGTTGGATCAAATCTACTATGGGGATACGAGCAAAGCACTTCCATAAACTGGAGAAACTTTTTATGTACTTAGCTACATATGACTGTGGTAAAATCATGCTAGTTCCCATCTCCAGGGAAAAAAGGAGGGCTTCAGTTTGTTTCAGTAGCTGTGGCATTGTATGTCCAAAGTGAGCAGACTAAATGCATATTGGGCATGAGTCTGAAGCATGAAGTCAGTCAAACTAGAGGATCTCAAACGTAGATACATTGAGAGTTCTAGCCTGTATGCAGGGTTAAAAGGGTACAACCCACTTAAAGCTTATTCCATTTTGAAAGATTTGAGAGTCTTTATACTCCAAAGTAGGGGATATTGCTTGAACCAGCAGTCTCTCTAAATATGAAATGAAATGTAAATGTGATCACAACACATGGAGTATCTCACTCAAAATTGTATGGACGAGGTGGAAGGATGTAGTCTCTGGGACCCTGTGTGAAGAGTAAATTCCAAGATATTTGTGGGAAAGAAATAGTCTGTGATAGATTGGAGTGAAGGATGTAATGGGCATCAGCGTGCACTGGTTGCCTTCCGAGGCCAGTACATACGACTGTTAGAGCAGATACACTGGATCTGTAGCCAATACCAGGAGTGTGTTGATGGGGTAGTTTAGGAGATGGGAGATACAGGTGCTGGCTGGATGGGAGCATGGGTTGGCTGTGGAATCTTCATTCTGAATTTCCCATCTTATGAACTTCTATGTTTTTAGCAACACATTTTTACTGTGATTTGCCTGTTGTCAGTGAAGTTCACTGTGGCCTGAACTGTACAAATTTAGACAGGGATATTCCTATTTTGTGTGTTCTATTCGCTTTGGTTCACTACAAAGGAAGGTCTTTTCCAGTGGTACAGAGAAGATGATTGCTTTGTATCCAGCTCAACCCACCTAGAGTTGATGCTCTGCTTTTTAGCTAGGAAATACGAGCTGGGGAAACAAGCAGGGAGAACTGGAAGTCCTGGCACAGTCAAGGAACTGTGATGAGATTGGAATAAGAGACTTGGTGGGATAATTCACATGACTCGGAGTACTGTCATGGATGGACATAAACAGTTCAGGAAGAACAGGCAGAGCAGAAAAGGTGGGGGAGTTGCATTGTACGTAAGAGAGCAGTATGACTGCTCAGAGCTCCGATATGAAACTGCAGAAAAACCTGAGAGTTTCTGGATTAAGTTTAGAAGTGTGAGCAACAAGGGTGATGTTATGGTGGGAATCTGTTGTAGACCACCAGATCAGGGGCATGAGGTGGAGGAGGCTTTCTTCCAGCAACTAACAGAAGTTACTAGATCAGGGGCCCTGGTTCTCGTGGGAGACTTCAATCACCCTGATATCTGCTGGGAGAGCAATACAGTGGTGCACAGAAAATCCAGGAAGTTTTTGGAAAGTGTAGGGGACAATTTCCTGGTGCAAGTGATGGAGGAACCAATTAGGGGCAGAGCTCTTCTTGACCTGCTGCTTACAAACAGGGAAGAATTAGTAGGGGAAGCAAAAGTGGATGGGAACTTGGGAGGCAGTGACCATGAGATGGTCGAGTTCAGGATCCTGACACAAGGAAGAAAGGAGAGCAGCAGAATACGGATCCTGGACTTGAGAAAAGCAGACTTTGACTCCCTCAGGGAACTGATGGGCAGGATCCCCTGGGAAAATAGCATGAGGGGCAAAGGAGTCCAGGAGAGCTGTCTGTATTTTAAAGAAACCATCTTAATATGTAGAAAGAATAGTAAATATGGCAGGCGACCAGCTTGGCTTAACAGTGAACTCCTTGCTGATCTTAAATGCAAAAAAGAAGCTTACAAGAAGTGGAAGATTGGACAAATGACCAGGGAGGAGTATAAAAATATTGCTCAGGCATGCAGGAGTGAAATCAGAAAGGCCAAATCACACTTGAAGTTGCAGCTAGCAAGAGATGTTAAGAGTAACAAGAAGGGTTTCTTCAGGTATGTTAGCAACAAGAAGAAAGTCAAGGAAAGTGTGGGCCCCTTACTGAATGAGGGAGGCAACCTAGTGACAGAGGATGTGGAAAAAGCTAATGTACTCATGCTTTTTTTGCCTCTGTCTTCACAAACAAGGTCAGCTCCCAGACTACTGCACTGGGCAGCACAGCATGGGGAGGAGGCGACCAGCCCTTTATGGAGAAAGAAGTGGTTCAGGACTATTTAGAAAAGCTGGATGAACACAAGTGCAAGGGGCCGGATGCGCTGCATCCGAGGGTGCTAAAAGAGTTGGCGGATGTGATTGCAGAGCCATTGGCCATTATTTTTGAAAACTCATGGCGATCGGGGGAGGTCCCGGATGACTGGAAAAAGGCTAATGTATTCCCATCTTTAAAAAGGGGAAGAAGGAGAATCCGGAGAACTACAGGCCAGTCAGCCTCACCTCAGTCCCTGGAAAAATCATGGAGCAGGTCCTCAAGGAAACAATTCTGAAGCACTTAGAGGAGAGGAAAGTGATCAGGAACAGTCAGCATGGATTCACCAAGGGGAAGTCGTGCCTGACTAACCTAATTGCCTTCTATGATGAGATAACCAGTTCTGTGGATGAGGGGAAAGCAGTGGATGTGTTATTCCTTGACTTTAGCAAAGCTTTTGATATGGTGTCCCACAGTATTCTTGCTGGCAAGTTAAAGAGGTATGGGCTGGATGAATGGATTATAAGGTGGATAGAAAGCTGGCTAGATCATCGGGATCAATGGCTAGTGATCAATGGTTCCAAGTCTAGTTGGCAGCCGGTATCAAATGGAGTACCCCAAAGGTTGGTCCTGGGGCCGGTTTTGTTCAATATCTTCATTAATGATCTAGAGGATGGTGTGGACTGCACCCTCAGCAAGTTTGCAGATGACACTAAACTGGGAAGAGTGGTAGATACGCTGGAGGGTAGGGATAGGATACAGAGGGACCTAGACAAATTAGAGGATTGGGCCAAAAAAAATCTGATGAGGTTCACCAAGGGCAAGTACTGAGTCCTGTACTTGGGACAGAAGAATCCCATGAACTGCTACAGACTAGGGACCCAATGGCTAGGCAGCAGTTCTGCAGAAAAGGATCTAGGGGTTACAGTGGATGAGAAGCTAGATATGAGTCAACAGTGTGCCCTTGTTGCCAAGAAGGCTAGTGGCATTTTAGGCTGTATAAGTAGGGGCATTGCTAGCAGATCGAGGGACTTGATCATTCCCCTCTATTCGACATTGGTGAGGCCTCATCTGGAGTACTGTGTCCAGTTTTGGGCCCCACACTACAAGAAGGATGTGGAAAAATTGAAAAGAGTCCAGCAGAGGGCAACAAAAATGATTAGGGGGCTAGAGCACATGACCTATGAGGAGAGACTGGGGGAACTGGGATTGTTTAGTCCGCAGAAGAGAAGAATGAGGGGGGATTTGATAGCTGCTTTCAACTACCTGAAACGGGGTTCCAAAGAGGATGGATCTAGACTGTTCTCAGTGGTAGCAGATGACAGAAGAAGGAGTAATGGTCTCAAGTTGCAGTGGGGGAGGTTTAGGTTGGATAGCAGGAAAAACTTTTTCACTAGGAGGGTGGTGAAGCATTGGAATGGGTTACCTAGGGAGGTGGTGGAATCTCCTTCCTTAGAGGTTTTTAAGGTCAGGCTTAACAAAGCCCTGGCTGGGATGATTTAGTTGGGAACTGGTCCTGCCTTGAGCAGGGAGTTGGTCTAGATGACCTCCTGAGGTCCCTTCCAACCCTGATATTCCATGATTCTATGATAATGGAATGCAAAATTTACCTCAACAAGCAGCAAACACTGATTACTGACTTGTACGCACTCAAGAAAAAACAGGTAGAGATCTGAGTAGTTTACATTGCAGTTGAGTTGTAGCTGTTAAAGTAATTACCTCACACCGTTGCGTGATTACTTAAGCCATTCTGAAAACTTTCTTTTTCTCAGCTGTAATTTTTTTAGGCCTTTATGTAAAGCTGCTGTAGGGTGAATGAGGCTGGCTATGGCTGGATGATGAGTGTACCAGTAACCTGATAAGAGCCTTATTTTTTTTTACTTTAGTTCCCTATTCAGGCCTAAGGAGTAATTACTGTGGTTTTGGACGAGAAGCTGCCACAGGACGTTCATGCCTTGGCTCCCATGAATCCTAATCCTGTTTTTGGAGTCAAAAGCTTTTCAGCACTGTGTCCCAGGGTGCTCTGATTCATGGCTTTTGCAATCAATCCCTCACTCTCTCACAGAGAAAATGTGCCCATAAACGGAAGGTGAGTACAACTCCCACAATGCTATGGCTAAGTGAACTGTGTACATATTTGATAGACAACATAGAGTAAATATCAACACATGCAGAGGAGGTGTCTGTCAGACTCATTGCTCCTTAAAGGGAAACATAGTTTTGAACTAAGAATTGCCCTCTCTCCCCCACTACTTCTCCCATCCTCACCACTTGCTTCAGTTTGCTTCTCGGTCTCACCCCAGGACAACCCTTTCCTGAGCGTTTGCACTGGTTCCTGGCTTGCCACCTTGCTTGATCATTTGTTGCCCTCAGCAGTATTTGTGTGCTGGGCAATTGATGTGTGTTGCACAAAGTCTGCTTAAACCATGCCAGCAAACCAAGAGCATTCAGAAGCCAGCATTGTGAGTTCTTGCACTAATAAAGGGGTCAGATGTTCTGTTCCGTTCTGTTCTGTTCTGTGAGGATATGTTCATATCCTAAGTGTTAGCAGGGATGTGATGCTGCATGGAGTGGTGTGGTGTACGGAGGTGGTGATATCAGTGTTAGTGCTGGCAAAATGGAGGCTGATGTATGGCATTCATGCACACAGTCTATATATTTTATGCTCTTTATTTCTGGTCTGTTTAGTTGTTTAAATTAGGCTGAGGGAAAATGCCAGAAAGAATTGAGAGGAAACAGCATATGTTCTTGACTGTAGGAATACCTGAAATCCTGACAACACTTATCTGCTGACTAAACTAGTGCATATCTTATTAAATTACAGCTATTGACTCTTGTTAGTCTTGGAGTGTTTTTTTTAAAAAGGCCATCAGTTTTGGGTCCATAGCATATTTACTATTTGGTACCTGATGTACAAACCCACTCTGCATGATTATATAGCACTAAGATCCTGTTGTGTGAGCATGAGGAATGTCTCTTGGGAGAGGAGACCCAGAGTAGAGGAGGTGGGAAGTGCTTGCTCTCTGGGAAGCAGCCTGAAAGGAGGCTGAGAAGCAGGAAGCCGACCCAAGCAAGCAGGCTACTCTAGGCCTGGAAGCCTACCTGGAGATGGGGACCCTGAGGAGTTATAGCCTGCCTGAGCCTAGGGTTGTCACTTCTGAGGTACAAAAAAACAGATGATCTTGAGCCCATAAAATTGGATAGCTGGTGATATGTCGTGAGCACTCTTACAGTTTTCTCAGGTCAGCTACCTCAAAAAAAAAAGAGATGATTATGGGAAAACCTGGACAGGTGGCAGCCCTGAATCCCTGAGTTAGAGGAGGAGGAGTACGCCAGTTCCTGGACAGTGGGATTGTTGCAAGGACTTTGATAAAGGACTCTGTAGCCCCAGAAGGGGAAGAAGTCTCTAGAATGGTCTGGTCGGAGAGCCAGGATATTCCTATGGCTAGAGGAGACCAAAAGGGGGGAAGGCAGGGGGGAACTGAGGCACGCCTGCCACAATGCCACATCTAGCCACAGTGGTGTGTGTTGGGGCAGCAACTTTGCCACAAACTTCAAGATGGATTTAACTATGCCTAAATTGAACCTCGTGGAAGCAAACCTGTTTTTATTGTGCATGAAATATCCATAACTGTGTTTAGCATAATAATGGAAAGAATGCTATTGTCTTGTATTAAACTTTTGCAATTAATGGAACCCCACATTTTTAGTGGGGATAGTTTTAAGAAACATCAGGTATGATGCATTTGGTGCACTGTGTAAAACAAAATAGTAGTTTTAATGAAAACGAGTTGTAATAATGGAACAAAAATATCCCCACTCTTTAAAACTAAGCAAACATCCAGTAAATGCAAATAGTGTTTCTAAAAATATTTAGTCATTTTATTATATTAAAGTATGATTTTTTTAAAAAGAAAACACCTCTTCCCTTCCTCAAGCTTTAGAATATTCGAGATAATTTGCATTGCATCCACACCAACATCCAATAAGCTATTTCAATGAGAAGACTTAATGCCACCGCATTGCCTCGTCTTCATTTGCTTAACTGGAGTAGAAATTGTAATTAATTATCACTTTGATCCTCATCGATGTATTAAAGATGAAGACCACTATCGGCCACATTGGCCTTTGATTTCTATCAGATTGGCTTGTGTGCTGCGTTTTGGCTATCTCTGAGCTAAGCAGTTGCTGACTACAGGAGAGACTGTATTATGCTTTGCATGTGATACCATCCCAGTGAGATACCTCAGGAGCCCTTTGAACTTAAAAGCAAGCTAGTTACACAGAGCATTTGAAAATAAGTTATTGTTCCTCAAGATGAAAGGATAAGTCCCCTTTTCTCTTCATCCAAAGGAATGTTGAAGCTTTCTGAGCAGTACCTTTAACTTAAACAATTCTTCATTAGCAGTCAAAAAACAGGGCTAAATATAAATGGCTAAAATATGAAATAAGCAGCTTCAATAACCAGTGTATTTGTTCCAAATAAATCCTTTTGTGAACTACTCCTGCGTCTGGAAGCAGAGAGAGTATTGAAGTCAGAGCAAGCTTCGTTTATAACTTTTTAAAAAAACAATCATCAAAAAGATACCAGCCATGCCAGTGCTCAACACAAATATTTGGGGGGTGTCCAAATATCTGATATGCTAGCTAGGTATCTGGAATTTTAAAACTCTGTAGTGTGGTAATGAAATCATTTAGTTTTATTATATCGGCTGTAAAGACAAGTCTCTCACTTTGGCATTGCAGTCGCCTCTTGGAAAGTGGTGACTGTTGTCAGTTAAACAGTGATGTTGTCGAAGTGGGGATGTGAGTAAAGACTTGTCTACACTTAAACTGCAGCACTGATGCATCTGTGCCACTGTAGAGCTTCAGTGAAGATGCTACCTATGCTGAGAGGAGGGGTTCTCCCATTGGGATAGGTACTCCACGTCCCCGAGAGGCATTAGCTGTGCCGATGGGAGAAGCCCTCCATCAACATAGCGCTGTCTACACTGGGAATTAGGCTGGTATAACTGCGTCACTCAGGGGGGTGGATTTTCCATACCCCTGAGTGACATAATTATACTGACATAAGTTGCTAGTGTAGACCAGGGCCGGCTCCAGGCAGCAGCCCAGGAAGCAGGTGCTTGGGGTGTCCAAGGGGAAGGGGCGGCACGTCGGGTTGTTCGGGGGCAATTCGGCGGGGGGTCCCTCTCGGAGGGAAGCACCTGCCGCTGAATTCCCGCCAAAGAAGAAAGCGGCGCGGTGGTGCTGCCGCCAGAGTGCCGCCAATTGCAATTGCGATCGCGGCTTTTTTTCTTTTCTTTTTTTTTTTTTTTTCCCCCGCCGGTTGGGGCGGCAAAAACCCTGGAGCCAGTCCTCGTGTAGACCAAGCCTAAGTTGCAACTGGAAGTCATATGCAGTCGCATATGACAGTGGTGTCGGTCAAGTAAATATCTGGACAAGAATTATAGGCAGCCTTTCATCTGAGCATATCAAAGATTTTTAAAAGTCACCCCACAGCGGTGTCATTTTTACAAATAGGAAAACTGAAGTACAGAGTAGGTATCAGCTTACTTTAACGGAACCCAGGAGTTTGACATCAGGCTGCAGACCACACAATCCTACATATGGAAACATCCTTATGCTTAAAGAGCCCTTCTGAGGAAGGCACAGTGTAAATTCTCCTGGATTTTGGGACTGAGTGAACCGTGCTCTTCTTCAGGAACAGGTTTGCACTGAAATGAAGTAAAAGGGCCCTGACCTCTCTCTTCAAGAAAGGCCAGAGATCTAAATGAGAACTAACCATATAACATAACTTTCTACAATAAAGTTGGTCAGCAGTTGTAGCACTTGTTCATAGTGGGAGTGGGGTGGGGAATGTTATTTCCCAGCAGAAATCAAACCTTATATCTGGTATTTAGCTGAAATGAATAGGGTGTGGGTGGGTTCTAAGTCCTAGCCATTGGATGTATCCAGTAAGTGCATTAAAAGACACAGTAATACAATAAAATCTATTGGTACAACACAACATTTTTTCAATAAGTAAGTAAATTCCCCCTTTAGACACAATTTTCAAAGCATGCAGTGATACCAGCACTAATCCTTTATTTTTAGAGTGAGTCTTAAACAACTTTTGTTTGAGGGGCCCCCAGATACTTTAAGCCGGTTTACCTAGAGAAAGCAGCTTTCTCTGAATCAGCAAACTGAACGCCTCCTTTCCTGTGCTTTGAAATGTAGGTATGGTGTGGGTGTGTGCTGTAAGACCAATATACTGTTGGCAGTATCCCTTACAGCCAATGAAGCTAATCAAGGGTGATGACTTGGTATTTCAACAGTGGTACTTGGAGGAAACTCAGAAGGGAAATCTGTGACTTTGGGGGAGGAAATGACCACTTTCCTTACGCTAAAAACCTCCTTTAACATCTTTGAGCTGTGTACAATGTGATCATTATTGGGGTTGGTGACCAGAGCAAGGAAGGAACAATGAGGATTTGACTGGCCTGCTTAGCAATTCTGCACTATTTACTGATTGTTGACAGAGACTTCTTCCAATTCCCTTCCTCTTGTGTCACTTTACTCTTTCTCAGATTGGCTACTGCTTGGAGGTTACCCTGGTCTCCCTTCCTTTGTTTGATTTCTTCTGATAATTAAAAAAAAACAAAACAAAACAAAACAACCAAAAAACTTGAAGTGCTTAATTGGTTTTGACAAGCTCTTTGTTGGCCCAAGGGGAAACAACCAGTGATCTTAATCTTCGCAGTTAATTGGCCAGGGTAACTTAAATGGAAAAGATAAAAGACTATAGAAGGCCGCAGCTTTTATATAAATCTGCTAAATACCTTTTGACCCCTGTATAATAATAAATAAAATACAGTGTGGCTGTCTTAGAGGTATTTGCTGCAATTGAAGTGATGAAGACATTTCACTAGAACATCTGGCATTCATTGTATTCCCTAAAGGAATGGCGGGGGGGGGGGGGGGGAAATTCTGGCCAAATGACTTTTGTATCATTTTCTGCCTTTCATATTGTCATAGAGTATAAAAAAGACCTTTTCTGTACTAAAAATGAGTCCTTGTGAAGTGAGAGCAATGGCATTGTGTATTCTTAAATTGATGAAAATATATATGCATGTTTAATAAGAAAATCTTCAGTTTTTGTGTGAAAATCTTCAACCATCTCTTGCATAAATGGCAAGAATTCTTCATATTGTGCTTCTGTTTACAGTTTGTGGCATTAGCCTAGGAGGACACTTTTGAAGTAACTTCGTGAATTTGCTGCTCCCTGCGTGTGTTAAAACTATGACCTGTGATGTGCAAATGGTATATGAGTGGATTCTAAGAGCACAGATGTCACTTTTAGAATCATAGAATCATAGAATATGAGGGTTGGAAGGGACCTCAGGAGATCATCTAGTCCAACCCCTGCTCAAAGCAGAACCTAATCCCAACTAAATCATCCCAGCCAGGGCTTTGTCAAGCCTGACCTTAAAAACCTCTAAGGAAGGAGATTCCACCACCTCCCTAGGTAACGCATTCCAGTGCTTCACCACCCTCCTGGTGAAAATGATTTTCCTAATATCCAACCTAAACCTCCCCCACTGCAACTTGAGACCATTGCTCCTTTTTCTGTCATCTGCCACCACTGAGAACAGTCTAGATCCATCCTCTTTGGAACCTCCTTTCAGGAATGTCAAGGCTGCTTCCCCACTCTGAACTTTAGGGTACAAATGTGGGGGCCTGCATGAAAACTTCTAAGCTTAACTACCAGCTTAGATCTGGTCCGCTGCCACCATTCCCAAGTGGATTCCCTTCCCTGGGAAGCCTTGAGAAACTCTTCACCAATTCCCTGGTGAATACAGATCCAAATCCCTTGGATCTTAAAACAAGGAAAAAAATCAATCAGGTTCTTAAAAAGAAGGCTTTTAATTAAAGAAAAAAGGTTAAAATCATCTCTGTAAAATCAGTATGGAAAATAACTTTACAGGGTAATCAAACTTAGAGCTCAGAGGACCCCCCTCTAGCCTCAGGTTCGAAGTACAGCAAACAGAGATAAACACACTAGTAAAAAGGTACATTTACAAGTTAAGAAAACAAAGTAAAACTAACATGCTTTGCCTGGCTGTTTACTTACAAGTTTGAAATATGAGAGACTTGTTTAGAAAGATGTGGAGAACCTGGATTGATGTCTGGTCCCTCTCAGTCCCAAGAGCGAACGTACTCTCAAACAAAGAGCACAAACAAAAGCCTTCCCCCCACCAAGATTTGAAAGTATCTTGTCCCCTTATTGGTCCTTTGGGTCAGATGCCAGCCAGGTTACCTGAGCTTCTTAACCCTTTACAGGGAAAAGGATTTTGGAGTCTCTGGCCAGGAGGGATTTTATAGTACTGTACACAGGACAGCTGTTACACCCTTCCCTTTATAGTTATGACACGCCCCCCAAATCACAGATAGTGTTGGACAGCCGGTTCCACACTGGCTGTGATTTCTTCCTGGAGCTCTAGGAGAAAACAGAGTTAATAAGACACATGTACCTTTAGACATACTACTGATTATATAAAAACTAACAATATGTTCCACATTCCAAGAACAATTTTTAACCAGTTGATGATTCTGGGAAACTTTCCCAGGAGAGTGCATCAGCCACTTTGTTAGAAGCTCCTGAAATGTGTTGTATTTCAAAATCAAAATCTTGGAGAGCTAAACTTCACCGAAGAAGTTTTTTGTTATTCCCCTTGGTGGTACGAAGCCACTGTATCACAGCATGGTCTGTTTGTAGTTGGAAACGCCATCCCCAAACAATGGGGCGTAGCGTTTCCAGCGTGTACACAATGGCGTAGCATTCCTTTTCGTTGATTGACCAGTGGCTTTCCCTCTCAGACAGTTTCTTGCTGAGAAACACGACAGGATGGAATTCTTGATCCGGTCCTTCCTGCATTAAAACTGCTCCCACGCCCTCCCCAGATGCATCTGTGGTTACTAGGAACGGTTTGTCAAAGTCTGGGGCCCTTAGCACAGGGTCAGACATGAGTGTCGCCTTAAGCTGGTGAAAGGCCTTTTGACACTCATCAGTCCACTGAACTGCATTTGGCTGTTTCTTTCTGGTTAGGTCTGTCAGCGGGGCAGCGATTTGGCTGTAGTGTGGTACAAATCGCCTATAATATCCGGCCAAGCCTAAGAAGGATTGGACCTGTTTCTTTGACTTTGGAACCGGCCACTTTTGGATAGCATCCACTTTGGCCTGTAGGGGATTTATAGTTCCTCGACCCACCTGGTGCCCCAGGTAAGTCACTCTGTTTTGGCCTATTTGACACTTTTTAGCCTAAACAGTTAGTCCTGCCTGCCGGATGCGCTCGAAGACTTTTTCCAGGTGCTCCAGGTGTTCTGTCCATGAATCAGAAAAAATGGCCACATCATCAAGGTAGGCAACTGCAGATTCTCCCAATCCCGCTAGGAGACCATCTACAAGTTTTTGGAAGGTGACGGGTGCATTTCGCAACCCAAAAGGGAGTACATTGAATTTATACACTCCTGCCTGGGTGACAAAGGCTGACCTTTCCTTAGTGGGTTCATCTAGTGGTACTTGCCAGTACCCTTTGGTTAAGTCTAAAGTAGAGATGAATTGGGCATGTCCCAATTTCTCCAATAGCTCATCTGTGCGTGGCATTGGATAGTTGTCAGGACGAGTTACAGCATTTAGCTTACGGTAGTCCACGCAAAAGCATATTTCCCCATCTGGTTTGGGAACTAGAACAACTGGAGATGCCCATGCACTATTAGAGGGGCGGATTATACCCATTTGTAGCATGTCCTGGATCTCCCTTTGTATAGCAGTTTGGGCATGAAGTGACTCCCGGTAGGGTGGGGTTCTAATTGGGTGAGCATTACCTGTGTCAATGGAGTGGTATGCCCGTTCGGTCCATCAGGGAGTGGCTGAGAAAATTGGTGCAAAGCTTGTGCACAGCTCCTTGATCTGCTGTCATTGCAGATGTCCAAGGGTCACGGAGAGGTTCACCTCTTCCACGCCACCATCCCTTTATCCTTCGTAGTAGACACCTTCAGGCCACTCCGCGTCATCTGTTTCCTGGGCTGTAAACTGGCAAATGTTTAATTCTCTGGAATAAAAGGGCTTAAGAGAATTAACATGGTATACCTTAGGCTTTATGTTGGAGGTGGGGGGAGGCTATGAGATTGTTAACAGCTCCTAGGCGCTCCTGGACCATGAATGGTCCTTCCCACGACACTTCCATTTTATGGGCCTGGAGCGCCTTTAAGACCATGACTTGGTCTCCTACTTTGAAGGACCGTTCTCTGGAATGTTTATCATACCAGGCCTTTTGCTCTTCCTGAGCATCCATTAGGTTTTCTTTAGCAAAGGCTAAAGAGTGTCGGAGGGTGCTTTGTAGGTTGCTTACAAAGTCTAGAATGTTAGTTCCTGGAGAAGGCATAAACCCCTCCCATTGCTGCGTCACCAACTGTAATGGCCCCTTAACTTCGCGGCCATACACAAGTTCAAATGGTGAAAACCCTAAACTGGATGTGGTACAGCCCTGTAGGCAAAAAGCAACTGCTGCAACACTAGGTCCCAATCATTGGAGTGTTCATTTAC
>NC_048305.1:29500453-29501160 GCF_013100865.1 Trachemys scripta elegans | reverse complement strand
AAGGAGACTCTTTCTGGTGGGCACCAGGAAGACTGGCATCCTCAAAGACAGTTGGTAGTTCCCACTAAATATCAGGTAAAGCTCTTGAGCTTAGCCCATGATCATCCCAGTGGCCATTCTGGGGTGAACAGAACCAAAGACCAGTTGGGGAAGTCCTTCCACTGGGAGGGAATGGGCAAGGACATTGCTAATTATGTCCGGTCTTGTGAGGTGTGCCAACGAGTGGGAAAGCCCCAAGACCAGGTTAAAGCCCCCCTCCAGCCACTACCCATAATTGAAGTCCCATTTCAGTGAGTAGCTGTGGATATTCTGGGTCCTTTCCCAAAGAAGACACCCAGAGGAAAGCAGTACATACTGACTTTCATGGATTTTGCTACCCGATGGCCGGAAGCAGTACCCTTAAGCAACACCAGGGCTAAAAGTGTATGGCAGGCATTAGCAGACCTTTTTGCCAGGGTAGGTTGGCCCTCCGACATCCTTACCAATTCGGGAACTAATTTCCTGGCAGGGACCACGAAAAACCTGTGGGAAGCTCATGGGGTGAATCACTTGGTTGCCACCCCTTACCACCATCAAACCAATGGCCTGGTGGAGAGGTTTAATGGAACTTTGGGGGCCATGATACGTAAATTCGTAAATGAACACTCCAATGATTGGGACCTAGTGTTGCAGCAGTTTCTTTTTGCCTACAGGGCTGTACCACATCC